>NW_024098115.1:0-26116 GCF_016545835.1 Crotalus tigris | reverse complement strand
TGTAGGGATTTTAAAATAAAACAGGCAAGATTTCTTCCTTTACACTATTACCAAAATACAGGCATTGCCTCTTTAACAATCAAATACTGTCGGATAAAATAAAACTCAACTGTCGTTTCATAATCATGATTCTTATTTGAAACAGCTTGCTGAAAGCCAAACAGGGTGTTTTCCAGAATGGCATGGCATTTATTCAATGCACCACTGTAGCTTTGCAAGTTGTACTTCAGCTGCATTTCAGAATCTGCTAAGCAAATATTTCGCCCCAATTCAGGTTTAAAAGGAGGCATGCAAGAGAGTATTGATGTTCACAAAGCTCTTTGATCATTTTGAAGTGGTGCGGTGTGATGTTAAATTACCGCTGAGTTCCAACAATTCTAAAACACCGATCAACCTGCCAAAACAACACAACAATCAGGCTAATAATAACAATAATAACAACAGCAGTAATCATAACAATAGCCGTGGTAAATGCTGGAACCATAAAATAATGGGAGCTCACTGCTGAAAGCTAAATACTATTTTCTCTAACCTTTGTTTTATGATTCAGCATTTCAAATGGAATCTACCTAAAAGCCACAAAATGAGGCAGTTTCAGCTTTATGTGGGATGAAACTAATGTTGGCTGCTTAACAGCAGGCATACTAATTAGACAAGCCTGACACCCACATGGTATGCATAAAGGGAGCAGTTCCTGGCGCAGGTTGTTGAGGATGAAAACAACAGAGCTGTGTTGTTGGTTGGTGCAGCATTCGTGGGACAGGGAAGGGCACAACCGCCATGAAAACCACGGCAACACTGGAAGGATTCAGTCTTCCCCATCTCAAACTGTGAGGCTCCATAGTCCTCCTCCAAACCTTGAGTGTGGCCCCCAGAGCTAGTCTAAAAAAGGGGCTGATGAATGGGAATTGTTAATTGGCCAGGAGGGAAAAGCTATCACCCACATAGGGAGAATTGAATTGCATTAAATTCAATTAGATTCCATTAAATTAAATCAATTTTGGTTTTAGCCCTGCCCCTGCCCATGTCTTCATCGTGGTCCATGGACTTCTACAGGGCATGGAATGAAAGCCTCTATAGCTCACTTTTTTTTTTAAAGCAGCCCTGGGATGTGTCATTTGCATAAAACCTTGGAGAATCATGGCACGTAGGTTATAAATACCATTAGAGGAGCCAGCCCTAGTTTTGATCACATAATTGAACTATTTGCTGTATGGATGCACAGTGGAAGATAAACTTGAGTTATAGTGAGGACAAAGTGAGTAGTCTGGCATAATACAGAGCTGTTTCCAAGATTTTTGTAATGCTTTAAAAACAAATCAGTAAGAATCATGACTTCTTCTATCTTAGTAGTGCTATTAGTGCTATTAGTGCTACTAATAATGTTCAAGTCTGCCACTTTTAAATTGAATGTCTACAACCATAGTCTACCACAAAAGATCAGCTGCCTTTCTTAAGTAAACTTGTCCCACCCTTGCAGTAGCAAACCAACAATGAAGAGTCCTTGGCTAGAACTGAAGGATTATTATGGACCACAGAGAACAAAAGAAGAGACGAACACATTAGTATAATACTTTGTGCAGGTTCAGTTCATATCCGAAAGGCAAAGATGTGGTCTCAGAGCTTACAAAGAAACGTACAATTGGTGCATCACAGCTTTAAAGAAACAATCCATACATTGTCAGCATTAATGTTGATCTGAAGGAAGAATGACTCCTACTGAACCAATCCATGGACTAGTTAAGCTAGGAAGAAAATATTACAGAGAGCACTAGAGAATGACCTATGGTTCCTATATCTGCAACATTATTCATCACTCTTCCATTTCCTCATTGTACTCCCAAAAGCTGCAAAGGGGAAGTACTGATCTGGACTGGGGAGAGGCTTAATAAACAAAAGGCCAAGGTGAATCTCATGGGGCTTCATCCACTAGAGAAAATTAGAGCAGGCTGATACTGGGGGACTCTCTCCCCTGCCTCCAAGTCATCCCTCTCCATGCCCTCACTTTTAACAAGTAGCAACAACTATGTCAGAAACACACGTGCCACTAAAATCAAATCTGGGCTTAAAGGAAAAATGCAATCCTTTTGCATTTTAATGTGAACTTTCCTGAATATATATTTGTATCCATTATATGGCGATAGGCAAGCCTGATTAACATCTGCAAGGCAGTTGGCAACTCGGGAAAAGAATTCAAAGTGCTTGTAAAAAAAACCCTGGCACATATGATGAGCACAATGGCATGCCAAAAAGTGCGTACAAGAAAATACCCTATATTAATTGTGTAATGAGAAAGAATCACAATCCAATATGAATGTTGTAAAAGTGAGCAGCAGCATGAAATCCAGACTGATCTCTGCTTGGTCAAATCTGGTTTGACTTTCAAACTCTCAAACCAGAAATTGACCATATTTGATTATGGGGTGATGATTATAGGGTTCTGTAAGTAGTGGGCAGTTGTGAAGATTCAAATATCTTCTGACTATGGGCTGACAAATTGTTAGGTGAATATAAATAAATGGGTCACTGTATTGCTCTAGAAGAGTAATTGTTTTTATGAAATAACTTCACATTTGGGCATGGTAAGGTTGTTCCTTGCCTGAGTAATGTATTAATGCTGGTGCAAGTTATGAATGAGCAACAAATGTTTTATAGCATCATGAAATAAGCAGTAAGAGTCAGATGATTTAATGGGGCTTGGCCCACTAAAGAAGGTTAGAAAAGACACATACTGATTGAATACCACACTGAGCAGCCTTGCACATTATTCCCAACAGTGAAGTAGGTACATGAATTGTGGAGTAAGTCCATGACCCCCCCTCCCTCCCTCCCTCCCCCCCCCCCTCTCTCTCTCACACACACACACAGTCTTTTGATATATTATTGTAGTAAGATGGCCACCCTAGTGATATTTCATCAAATTAATAAAATGGTTCCAGAACTTTTTGTTTATAAGAAGTAAAACATGTTATATACTATAATAAAAATATCCCTATTCTTTTCTGTGTTGGGGGGGGGGGAAGGCACCGATTCCTCGTTCTTCAATTTTTACCAGTTCTCAGTGAAATGTGTCCTTCTGTAAACCACCTTTTATTTTAAGCAGTTGTGGGTAAAAATGAGGGTGCTAATTGGAAGACACATCTGATTCTAAGAACTTCTAGCGAAATAATTGATTTTCTTTTTTTGAGCTTTAGAGCAGCGATCTTTTGATTCTGAGTCTCAAGCTAAGAACTAATTCATATGATCAGTTGAGATGATAATTAATAATGATAGTATCACTTCATATCCTGCTTCGGCATAATGAAATAATGTGTTTCTGCGTTCACTACCAAACTATTAGCCTATCGTTGCAGGTGGGTATTAAAGTAATAGGGACGAAATAGGTGCATCGGCTTCTTATGCTGTCGTGGGAGCAGTGGGGGCTCTTAGGAGGAGGATGTAAAGTTTTTATCCATTGAGAATCCATTAAAGAGATGGTTCCGTATGAGAAGCTACTGCAGAAAGAAGCAGCATGTGTGAAAATCATGCTATCCGTTACATACTAATATGAAAGCAAACAGTATTAGAGAATTATTTTATTTCTATGCTAATATAAACGCCAGCTATTTTCAGTTTGCACACGCGATCATGTTCACACGTTCACCATCATAAATTAAGGAAAGCTTCGACATAAATAACAAAGGCTTCCAGTAGGGGGAGCTCTAACTCAGGGAACACACCATAAACTTGGTGAAGCTGTTTAATAGCTGACCGAGTTGGATATACACTACAGTAATATTTTCCAAGGGATCAGGGCAAAATCTCCTACATTAATCATCTGCAAAAGGACCACCGTTCCTAATCTCAGCAAATAAGGGAGAAAGGTCTTCGCAGGTATCTGAGACCCACAAATTTATTAAAACAAAAACACCTCCCCCCCCCCAATCCCCTAGGATATTTATGTGCCATATAACAAAACTGTACAGAAAAAAACATATCTTTTCTGCTGAAGTTTGAGATTGCTTTTCTCTGCCGTAACATTCAGAACAATATTGCTAGCATGGTAGGTCCTGCCTGTGCCATACAAAATTATCTTTGAATCGCGGTGCTAACTGCCTATAAAAATGATGCTATGACTTAAGAAGAACTTGATTCCGTTATAGGAAAAAGACAAGACAGCTCAATAAAAGCACATTTGCTACAAGTGGCATTGACAGGCATAGAAATAGGTACAACATGCCAACTTACCTGTGACCTTGATCCCAGATAACTCTAAAGAATGGTGACTGACATGGTAAAGCCCCCATTTCTGCACAGATGCTTCCACTTCCAGAAGTCCCGTTTTTCATCATTCAGCCACACCAAGCACAGAAACAGCTGGGTGAAAAACAGCCTGAAATTCCTATTCCTAAATATACTGATCTTAGATATTCCAGTGAAAGAAAATCCCACCTCCATTTCATCTTCTGAGATCAGCCCTCCGTTAACATTTAGTCAATGTATTTTTACGATCAAAGGCAAGGAAGAACTTAAGTAGAACACAAGAGTGGCATACCTGTCATCTGTACATCATCTATTGTCTGGCATTCTCTCTGTCATATTCTTCATGCAGGCAGCAATGCTTTTAAGCGAGCTTTAAAGAAGAGAGGACAAAGCACATAAAAATGCTTTCCATCTGTAGCTCATTATTATTATTATTATTAATATAATGTCAATAAAAACAGCAATTGCTAAAATTATAACAAAAAGTTTAGTCAGTTCTTCCATGTGAACTTTATGAATTAAAAGCTGTTGAACCAGTGATAACTATGAGAGTGTATATTTTCAAATGCTGGGGGAATAGGAAGTTTCTTTGAATGATTTTCTCAGAAATGGGGAGCCTAGAATGTTGAACATATGAAGATTTTCATATTCACACTGTTTTTATGATTAAATACTATGAACAAGATTTTTACTGCTAATTCAGAGAAATCAAAGCCTTAGTGAAAAGAGTTCTGGTAAGAATAGAATAGAATAGAATAGAATCTTTATTATCATTTTAAATGTACACTAATTGGCATACATTAAAATGAAATTTCATTGCATACAGCTCTCAAAGAGTCACCGCCTCCAATATACACTACATAAATATTACAAAAGAAAATTGACACAAAGAAACAAGACACTCTAGTTCGGATGTATACATGTACATAGTGAGAAAAACAAATCTTGCGAGTTTACCGGATGGATGGCATAAGGAACAAAGCTGTTACAGCATCTGGTAGTCCTACTAAAAATACTTCAAAACCTCCTCCCAGAGGGGAGCAACAGAAACAGACGGTGAAGTGGGCGTGTGGGGTCTATAACAATGCTTCGAGCTCTAAGTGCATAGTGTTTATAAGCAGTATCCTGAATAACGGGAAGCCAGCTTCCTATAATATTCTTAGCTGTCCTTACCACTTTCTGCATGGACCTTCTATCTGAGGCTCTGCTACCACCAAACCAAACAGTGATGCAGTTTGTTAAAACACTCTCAATTGTGCCTCTGTAAAAAGTGACCAAAACAGAAGGAGAAAGGTGTACCTACTCCTATATTTTGCAAACAATCTTGACCCTCCCTATTCCCTTTACAAAGCATTGTTTTCCAAAAAGAGTGAACTCACCCTCAGGCCAATGAGAAGGATTAATTCTGTAATACAACCTGTCTCTGTTATCACCACAGTGAAACTATGCATGCATTTAGACATAAAAGTATTTTGCAATGGGGTCAGATATTTGCCCGACTGCAATTTGCAACATTATGAATGAAGCATTCCAGTTCTTGTCAGCCCATTTAATAACCTGTGGTTGCTCAGATAAAATGAAATTATTTAGTGTTAGAACAACATTTTAATGACCTTATTTTTATAGCTGATCTTTCCAAGCAATTGTTTACTTGCCTGGTCAAAATTACCCATTGCGGTAAAGATATTAGCCAGCTTCCCTGTTGGTGACTCGGTGGCTATTTTAATAGCAAAGCTGCCCGGGACCAGACAGGCTGTCGCCAGCGCCGTGCGCATGCGCGGGTGCTGGCGCGGGAAAAGTAACCCATTTACCCAGGAGTTGCCTATATCAGAGGCTGCGAGGCGTTTGGGCGAGGCTGAAGCCATCTTCCTGTAAGCTGAACGCTGAATAAATGAACTGAGAACTCCAGCTGCTTCTCGTGTCTGTTTTCCCGCCACGGACTCAACACTGGCGACGAAGGTGGGATGCCTTGCACTACCTGGAAAGGAAGAAGTGTAAGCTTACCCAAGGAGTCCTGAGCGGCGGAAGAGGAACGGCGTCGACTCGGCAGCTGCCGCCAATCCGGTGCGCATTCGGGGGTAGGCTGGCTGATAGACCCGTCTCCTGAAGATCCGAAGATGGCGAAAATCGGAAGGCTTCGGAATTCGACGTCTCACATCCAGAGCGGTGGGAGTCCTACGTATCCAGAATGGAGAACTACTTCAAGGCAAACCAAGTGAGGGAAGATAGCTTGAAGGCGGCCACCCTACTTTGCGTTTGCGGCCAAGACGCCTTCGAAATCGCAGAAAACCTTGCAGCACCTGTCCCAGTAGAGTCTGTAAGCTACGCAGACCTGAAGAAGCTGCTGAAGGAGCATTTCCATCCCAAGGTGTCCGTTATCTCATGGCGCCACACCTTCGAACAAAGGGATCAACGGTCCGGTGAGTCAGCCAAGGAATACATCGCCGCGTTACGGAAGGCCGCCAAGCCCTGCGAGTTCAAGGACCTCGAGGAACGACTGAGGGACCGATTCGTGTGCGGGTTAAGGCATCGCGAGCTACAACAGAGACTTTTCGCAAAGGAAGAATTATCCTTCCAAGACGCCTTAAGGGAAGTCACCGCAGAAGAAGCAGCAGGCGGCGCCGTCAAAAACATGCGGCCGATCAGAAACAGTGCAGAGGGTGCGTCCGTGCACCAGGAAGACGTCCGACGAAACTCCGAGGAGGATCTGGACGAGGAAGTCGACCGTCTACACCCCGCGAAGGAAGAGAACCAGAAGGGAAGCTCTTCGGCTCCGCTCAAGTGCATCGGCTGTGGAGGTCGCCACAGGAGAACCGACTGCAAGTTCCGCTCCGCTACCTGCCGGGCATGCGGTAAACAAGGGCACATTGCAGCTGTGTGCCTGGGCCGACGAAAGGCACAACCCCAAGAAGAACGCCTGAAGGGTACCAGATTCCCCAGCCAGAATAGGGTAGGTTTTTGCGCTTCGCGAAGAAGCATCTGTAGAACAGGCACACACAAGCCCATGAAGAAAAAGCTGTCACTCAACATGAAGCTACAAGGGGTTCCATTATCTATGGAACTAGACACAGGGTCTGCCCTGTCCATCATTTCATTGCATACATTTAGGAAGATTTGTTCCAGAAGTGGGTCTAAGGCCAAGTTAAGGCCTTCTGATATTGTATTAACAGATTTTCAGAACTCAAGAGTGTGTGTTAAGGGGGAGGCCACCCTTAACGTGCAATACAAGAGTTTTGAAGGTCCACTAGACTTATTAGTAGTAGGGGGTGAACGAACGAGTCTCATAGGACTCGATTGGTTGAGGCCCTGGGGATACACGTCACAGGACTCAACAGCTTACAAACACTCGACCTACAGGAAGTCTGCAAAGAATTTGCAGATGTTTTCAGCCCCCAGCTGGGCACATTCAAAGGACCACCTGTGTCCTTAAAGCTAGACCCCACTGTCACTCCCATTAGGATTAAAGCAAGAAGGGTCCCTTTTGCTTTAAAAAGTAAGATTGACACTGAACTAGACAAACTAATCCAACAGGGAATCCTAGAACCTGTTGATTCCAGCCCGTGGGAGACCCCCATTGTCACGCCTCTAAAGGCAAATGGGGACATTCGCATTTGTGCTGATTACAAATGCACACTCAATAAGGCATTGCAGCAACATGCCTATCCTGTTCCTGTGGTCAGTCACATCCTGGCCTCTCTCAAGGGGGGGCATGTTTTTGCAAAGCTTGACCTAGCTCAAGCATATCAACAGCTGCCTGTTGATGATGATGCTGCCATAGCTCAGACCATTGTGACCCACAGGGGAGCCTTTAAAGTAAAAAGGCTACAGTTTGGAGTAAATGTCGCTCCTGGGATTTTCCAAAGCGTAATGGAAAACACACTACGAGGTATACCAGGGGTCTGCCCCTACTTTGACGATGTCTTGATTGCAGGAGACTCCACACACATTCTAGCTGAAAGGCTTAGGGCTGTCCTGTTAAGATTCAGGAAATCAGGCCTCAAGCTCAGAAAAGACAAATGCCAGATTGGGGTGCCTTCTACTGAATTTCTGGGATTCAAAATTGATGCTGCTGGGATTCATCCTGCTGAATCCAAACTAACTGCTATTTTAGAAGCACCCAGGCCAAAGTCTAAGGCCGAACTTCAGGCCTTCCTAGGCCTCCTGAATTTCTACAATTCTTTTCTTCCACATAAAGCTAGTGTAGCTGAGCCTCTTCACAGGCTACTAGACAAACAGGCTGTGTGGCTGTGGTCACAAGCGCATGAGGCTTGCTTTAAAGAAGTCAAGGCCTTGCTCACTTCTAACAGTGTTCTTGCACATTTCAACGAGTCTCTCCCTGTGTGCATCGCTTGTGATGCGTCCCCCTACGGGGTTGGAGCTGTCCTGAGTCACCTCAGGTCTGATGGAACTCAGGTTCCTATTGCATACTACTCCAGAACACTGTCTTCTGCCGAGCGCAACTACGCTCAGATAGACAGGGAGGCTCTGGCTGTTGTTGCTGGAATTAAAAAATTCCACGATTTTCTATATGGCAGGCATTTCACGGTCTTCACTGACCATAAGCCTCTGCTGGGACTGTTTACCACACGTAAGCAGACTCCCCACATCATTTCCCCTAGAATGCTTAGGTGGTCTATTTTCTTGTCTGCATATGATTTTTCATTACTCCACAAGCCTGGGAAAGAAATGGGCCATGCTGATGGCCTCAGTAGGTTGCCTCTGCCAGTAGTAGAAGCTGACCCCGCGCCAGCTGTCAACATTCTATCAATCCAAGCCTTGCCCGAGCTCCCTCTTAGTGCCAGGGATGTTACCGCTGAAACAGGTACAGATCACACACTTTCACGTGTCCGCTCCTGGGTCCTGTCCGGGTGGCCTGAGCACTGCCCTAGTCCTGAGTTTCAGAGTTTCTGGTCCAAAAGGAACGAACTGTCCCTTTCTCAGGGTTGTCTGCTTTGGGGAAACAGAGTTGTCATTCCCACCTCAATGAGGACTAGGGTCTTAGAATCCCTCCACGAGGGTCATCCTGGCATTGTTCGTATGAAGGCTCTTGCACGAAGCCACTTGTGGTGGCCTGGTTTAGATAAAGATATTGAGGCTAAGGTACACGCATGCCACCTGTGCCAACGATCTCGCCCAGAGATGCCCCAAGCTCCTGTGCATAGATGGGAGGAAACACAGTCCCCATGGTCTAGGGTGCACATTGACTACGCTGGGCCCTTTCAGGGCCAGTTCTTCTTGGTCCTTGTTGACAGCCATTCAAAATGGCTTGAGGTTGTGCCTGTCTCATCCACCACCACTGCAAAGACTATTCAGGTACTGAGGGGGATTTTTGCTGCACACGGGCTGCCAGATGTCATTATGTCCGACAACGGCCCTCAATTCACCTCCTCCGAATTCCAAGCTTTCTTACAGGCAAACCTGATTCGTCATGCCACATCTGCACCTTTTCACCCATCCACCAACGGTATGGCTGAACGTATGGTGCGCATCGCAAAGGACGCCTTGAAGAGACTCACCTACGGGGACTGGCATCACAGGTTGGCTGACTTTCTCCTTTCTTATCGCACCACACCGTCCACTTCTACAGGGAGAAGTCCAGCTGAACTTCGTTGGGGGCGCCAACTTACTACTAGACTTGACCGGTTGCATCCGGACAGACTGCCTTCATCTACCTCACATCCTAGGGCACCTAGACAACTACTTGTGGGTGCCCCGGTTTGGGCTCGCAATTACGGGCCTGGTCATACATGGGTCCCCGCTTCTGTGTCCAGGATCACAGGTCCTCTCTCCTACGAGGTTGCCCTGGACAACGGTCGTGTCCTGCGTCGGCACATCGACCAACTTCGCTCTAGGCGAGACTTTTCTGCTGAGACTCCTGGGTCTTTTCCAGGGGGGGAGGGGGACCCTTTGGAGCAAAGGGAAGGGCAAGAGCTACTGCCCATCTCCACTGAGGGAGCCACAAACGGCTCGTCCCAAGGTTCTGCAATTGCTCCGAAAAGAAAGTCATGGAGCTTACCCACACAACAGGCACTCACGCCTACTCCAGCCAGGGAGTCACCCCGGGGGCATACTCACTTTCCACACATCACACAGCACTCCAGCAACGGAGGATACCCGGGGGCATCCCAACAAATCATTCCCCGCAAGAGAACTGGCACACAATTCCCAAGGTTGGCCTGACCTTACCCCAAATCCTACAGGGGGTCAAACATACACAGAGTTAGTCGAGGAACCAAGTCCCGACTACAACAACCCTAGCACAAATCAGGGAACACCTGAGTTTTGGGAAAGTACAGAAACCCACACGAGCCCGAACACAGAATGGGGTTCAGGGAATGGACAGCCTCCTGACAGGTCTTGGACTGACCTAGGAGGTTCTACAGAGACGCCCAGCAGCGGCTATCACTTCAAGGGGCCTGAGGGTCTACAGCTAGGTAGGTCAACCAGGTCACAAAGTAACAGAAGCCCTGGCCTGACGAGCCCGGTGGGCAAGCAAGCAGGCCAGGCATCGGGGCACAGTCCTTGGAAGACACCAGGGCACAATAGAGAGAACAGGCTCACGCCTCCCTCCAGTCAGGGGAATTATGCCAGTAATCCAGAGCTAAGAAGGTCACAGAGAGCAAAGAAATCTCCCAAGTACCTAGAAGACTACATAACATTGCTGGCAAAGCAAAAGCCAGTAAACAGTGGGAACATTGGGGAGCAAAATGTCGTATAAAATAAATGTTGTATGTTGGTAGTAGTTTTAGCCCGGGGGAAAGGGGTGTTATGTCCCGAGCCTTTGCAAACGGCTCGGGCGTTTGCAGGCAGTCCCGGGCAGGTGCAAAGCTGCCCGGGACCAGACAGGCTGTCGCCAGCGCCGTGCGCATGCGCGGGTGCTGGCGCGGGAAAAGTAACCCATTTACCCGGGAGTTGCCTATATAAGAGGCTGCGAGGCGTTTGGGCGAGGCTGAAGCCATCTTCCTGTAAGCTGAACGCTGAATAAATGAAACTGAGAACTCCAGCTGCTTCTCGTGTCTGTTTTCCCGCCACGGACTCAACAGGCTCAGTACCTCCCTCAATGTGATTCTTCAGTAATGTCTTTAACATGATAAGCCCCTTGGCAAAATGATGAATACAGATTTCTAGACTGGAGGAGAAAAATGGGCATCCTAGTGAGCTATCGATCTGAAATATTTTATTTATATGAGTCAAAGGAAGCTGTTTGATGTTGCACAATGTTTGAAAGGAAGAAGGAAATCACACGCACACACAAATCTGTTTAGCACAATGTATCACATAACAATAGCTGTTTGTATCTATTCATTTGATCATAAAGCGTCACAATACTTTCTCCAGTTTGCTGAAGGAGTTTTTTTTAAAAAAATATATAATAAATTGATATACCGGAGAGCAAGTGTTTCAGGACGGATTTCAGTGAACCTCTCTGCCGTACAAAGCAGTGGTGGTAAAGTAAAATTGCACACAGGGCTACAGAACTGGAGATGAAGTTAAATGCCTTCATCTCCTTTTTTTGGGGGGGGGGGGAAGTCCCCACTAGAAAAGGCATCATCTGTGCATGACACACATTAAACTATTATGACCAGCATGAAATTGCTGTAATAGAATGATTGAGGTTTACTTGCTATAAAATCTAGTGGCTTTCTTTGGATCCTACCTTCCCTACAGCTTTCTGCTCTTGACCAGGAATATGTTGGGATGTTTTCCTGAATGAATGAAAAAGCCAAATAGGCTTCCCAAAGCAAACGACCCAAGCCTAAAGAAGGAGGGACTCTGGAGTAAAAGTAAGCTGTGAAATGAAACAAACCCAGTATCACATCTCATTTGCTGGGCAAGATCATGGAAGCAAGAGTACCACAGATTTCTGTAACACCTTACTATAGACCAGTGGTTCTTATCCTTTTTGAACAAATTGCCCCCTTGAGCCAATGAGGAAGTTGTCATCGCCCCCCTCCCCCAGCATAATCTCTCAATCACAACATAGGAAATAATTCTTCAATTTATGCAAACCCTTTTTTTGTTTTCTTTAAAATTGTCATCAAGACATATCGATGCAAATGGTTTATTTCCAGTCTTTTTCCCATATCTCAACTGTGTGAAAAAATTTGATGCCACCCGGCACTTTATTCCCAAACTTCGTGATACATGTATTTCATTATTATCTTTTTTATTCAAAACACTTAAATGTAATGACCACTGAAAACAAAATTCAATTGCAAGAAAGTGAAATGCCCGAAAAGAAAAACAGTAACATTTAATGATTGAATTACAAGTGAAATTTAAGATATAAAAAGAAATATAAAAAGGGCATAAGAACAAACCGCAATGCAGGAACTAAGAATTTCAAGACGAAAACTCTGAAACTAAATTAAGATTTGAGGAAAGTATATATAGTCACACACACTGTAAAAAGGATTAAAAAGACACAAAGAAAATATAATATCAAACTGGAGTGCACACTAAAAAAGTACAATACAAAGAGACACACAAAATGTTTTACAGAGCACAACAAAAATTCGAAAATGAAGCTGAAAATGCAAACTGTGATGTCAACATTACAGCTGACATCATAGGGGACAGCCACTCAGCATGCGATGTTTCGAAAGAAGCGCTCCCCCCTCCATCACTGCCCATTCTGGCCAATGGCGCGCCACTGAATGAGTAGAGGCTGTGCGCAACGCGCATGAAGATAAGTGATGCGTATTCACATATGTACGGCATTCTGTATTGAAGCTAGCTGGAGGAACATTTGAAAACACAATTCAATCCACTAATAGTGAGCGATCTGATGTTTTTGTATGACAAATATACAGCGATTCACTGTACGAAAAAGTCTCAAAAGTGTCCCCAAAACTTCTCGCTCCATCGCCCCCATATCACCCCCTTTTCGTTCCTTTGCCCCCCTGAAAAATGAAATCGCCCCCTGGGGGGCAATATCGCCCAGGTTAAGAACCACTGCTATAGACAATAGTAGAAACTAAGAGTTTCCCAGCTGTGGATAGAGGACGTTTGTGAAGGTGAAGTTAACTTGAATAGAGGACTTGAAAGTGTCTTCCCAGATTTCTTGCCTCTTTAGCTGAGTTGCACTTTAAGAGGTCAGTTGCCAATAGATTTGCCTTCTAGCTCTTATAGAATAGAATATGGAATATGGAATATTGTTCACTGGCTAAGTGTGATTGGACACACAAGGAATTTGGCTCCAGTGCATAAGCTCTCAGTATACATACAAGCAACAAAGTGATAAATCATAAGTCATAATATACAACCATAGGTCCCAAGATAAAACCAACAAGTGATAGTCATAAGACACCAATAGGAGTAGATAATAGGAAAGGTGAGAAGGATAATAGCAGTATGGTCCTACTACATGGTAGGTATCCTTAGGCATAAGCCTCTTCAGTGTTGACCCCTAATCTTCCTTTCATTCCTCAGACTCCACAATTTCTTATCAATCCCTCTTTCCACTCTGCACCGTCTATTTCATTACAGAAGCATGATGCAATGCATACATTTTAGCCACAGCACAGACAGACTAAAATTTGCTGGAGTAGCCCACTTGTGTTCCATAAACGGTAAATTGTATCTATTCTTGTTATGTAACACTTTTCAAGGAAAACTTCAATTCCTAATTTTAGATGTCAAAGGGCCCAGCCCCTTGCTTACCATTAGGCAGTGCATACTGACATGCCAATTTCAACATAAACCATCTTCTTAACTTCATTTTTAAAAAATTGTTACTGAACATTTTTACAAGGGCAGGCCTTACATAGTGAGCATAGCTTTTCTTATGCAGAAAAGCTCAGGATTGCGTCCTGAGATCCAAAGGATATTATGAAAAGAGCAGCTCTGCTCACTATGGAATGCTTGGTCTATTAGCAATAGCAGCACTTAGCACTTAGACTTATCAACCGCTTCACAGTGCTTTACAGTCCTCTCTAAGTGGTTCACAGAGTCAGCATATTTTCCCCAACAATCTGGGTCCTCATTTTACTGACCTCGGAAGGATGGAAGGCTGAGTCAACCTTGGCAGTGAGCAATGAGTTCTAACCACTGCGCCACCACTGCTCCTGACCACAATCTTCTGATTTAGTCATCTCACATGTCATGTGGCATCTTTTAAAGTCTATTTTTATGGAACAGAAGGTCCAACTGTACAAAGCTGGAGAATTGAGACAAATTGTATAAAACAATGGGCACTTCCACAAACGGGCACTTGGGCCACCTTCAGATCAGCCCTGTGCCCTTCTGAACTTTTGCTGTTGTCTCTGCTGATATATATATATATATAATTTACTTTGCGGTCACAGACCAAAATGCAAGTGCAACAAAAGAAAACACAAGAAAAATATAATCACAAACAACTAACACCAAAAGCCTTGGCTAAAGGGAATTACAACGTTCTCCTCTAATAGTTACAGCTCTTAAAAGAAATTTAGAAACCTGAGAAGTAATATAGGAGGAGCCATCCCCTAGACAATATAAAACTAAATTACTAACATTAGAACCAGAGGGATCAATTTTAAAGAGAGGCAATAATTTAATTCTGGCTGTATTATACATAGGGCAGTATAATAAGACATGCTCCACAGTTTCAACTTCAGCCCTATCACAGGGTCATAGTCGCTCACTAAACGGGAGCCTCTTGAATTGTCCGTCGAGTAGTGCTGAGGGCAAGACATTGAAACGGGCTAGGGAAAAGACTCTTCTATACTTGGGGATGGTTAGAGTATAGAAATAAGAGGCCATCCTCAATCCATAATTATTAGAATGGCTGAAGATCAAAGGGGAGCAGGTTTTGTTGGCTCTGGCTCTTAAGTATTGCAAATCTATGTCCACAAGCCGTTGGACTACCCTAAACTGGGACTCCTTAAGACCATAATCTCCCAGAGCATCCCCCATAAAACCTAGCAAGTGGAGTTTCTTCATCAGCTCCCTCTCCCAATGAGAATTATGAGAATCAGCAAACACCAGGGAGAGGTTGCTACCAGGGGCTGCCAAAAAGAGCACCCAAAACCACCATTTAAAGGTGTTAATTCACGCCATGCATTCGACTGAACGAATGCCCAGTTCCAGGTACATTGAAGCAAATCCAAGACAGGGAGGAAGACCCAAAAGTTTTCTAAGAAAAACAGCCTGGGTAATCTCTGCTGATATGGAAGAAGGAGTGGTGGAACTGGGGGCAGGGTGAAAAGAGGCATCAGCCCAGAATCCCTACATAGCTACAAGGAAACTAAGTCCAACTGCTTTTGAATGCTGCTGATCATTATCTAACTCTAAGCAGGTAGAGTCTATTAGTTGAAACAATTCTTGTTCCTAGGCTATAGTAATAAATCAGTTTAACTGGACCTTCACATGTGGACCTGTTTTTTTTCCACCTGACAGTTGTGGAAATAGTAAATAATTTATGGAATAAAGGAAACTTCTCTGAAGTCTGCTTACAAGCACAACTCTATAGGTCTGCAAAGCTTGGGAAAGACCATTTTTCTTAACATTTCAAAGTCAGCCTTGGTGAGAAAAACACAGAGTAGTTTCAAACTGTTTCTGAAGGCTTGGAGACAGGAAGAAGTAACCACAAAGTATCAAATCAATTTCAAGTGATATTGTCTAGGGGAAAATGATCAAAATGTGACATAGAGACCCAGATTCTTAATCACAGAAGTTCACTTTGGCTAAACCCAACCTCCCTCACAGGGTGATTGTTGGAGGAAAAAGGAAAAGAGATTGGCATGCATATAATCTTGTTCATAAATAGGATATAAATCTAAATAGCAATAGCAATAGTACTTAGACTTATATACCACTTCATAGTGCTTTACAGCCCTTTCTAAGCAGTTTACAGAGTCAGCATATGGCCCCCAGAAGTCTGGGTCCTCATTTTACCAACCTCAGAAGGATGGAAGGCTGAGCCAACCTTGAGCTGGTCAGAATCGAACTGCTGGCTGGGGCAGAGTTTGCCTGCAATACTGCTTTCTAACTACTGTGCCACCACGGCTCTAAATAAATATAGAGAGGTTCTATGTATACTAAAGGTTCCACTTCCTCAGGGTTTTGCAGAAGAACAGGGTGGAATGACAACTCATGACCTTCTTCTACCGGTCTACTATTGAAAGCGTTCTCACACATTATATTGTGGTTTGGTATGCTGGCTTGACAGCCGTGGACAGGAAGGTATTACAGAGGGTGGTGACCATGGCACAAAACATCGTAGGCTGTTCCCTGACACCATTGGATGACATCACCAGGGCCCGTTGCCTTGGTAGAGCGAGGAAAATTCTCAGGGATGATTCACACCCTGGTTGGTACCTCTTTACTCTCCTACCATCGGGTAGGAGATATAGAAACATAGCCAGCTGTACCAAGAGGCTGAAGAACAGCTTTTATCCATGGGCTGTCAGGCTCTTGAATGGGACATAATTTTATGCACGACAGACTCGTGAGGCCGGCGTGCTGTGCAATTAGCTCACAGGGTATGATAAGTTGGGGGTTTATAGTCACTGTGAGTTATGGTGGTGGGGGCATGGAGGGAGGCTCAGCCACTCTCATTGTATACATGTTATACTTTGATAATAAAGGTTCATTCGTTCAAATAAATAAAGAGTATATTTAAAAGCAAACCTAGGCTAGGTGTAAAAATACACCCTATTGAAAAAAACATTGATCTATCAACCACTGCATCTAGAATGACTTACGGCAATTTACAATGCAAACTGTGCATTACTCAGTTACAGTAGCAGTGAGTGCACTGTTGGAAGAGTTGAAGAACCAAGTAAGGGACAGATCATCATGGAGGAAATCTATTTATGTAGTCCTAACGAGCTGATGACAAGTAATCAATCAGTCATGATTGGATGGGACAGGAGAACATCTTTAATGATGTAAAAAGAAGTTTAAGAAAGGAAGATCCATAACAAATTGATTCTTGACTCTACAGCATTTTGCAGATGGATATACCCACAGCATCTGCTCACAACTGTGCCTAGGTTTGTTGATTTTAGAGCAGTCTTCAATTCAATTTCCAGAGCCCTTTAAGGGAATAAGCTTAAAACTTTACCTATGACAAATGTTTGCTGTTCTTAGCATACGCTTTGTCTTTTTTTAAAAAAATCAGTTTTAGAGTTAGATGGAATTGTGTCAGTCATCTGTAGAATCCAATGACAGCTGTGTGTGACAAGTAGGTATCCTTGTCCTTTTTTGTTCAACAGTCCTACCAGCTCCTTGATGAAATGACTGCTGGAGTTGAATCTACATGCTCAGACATTTTCGCAGATTGAACTGCCAATATGGTGGCATCTGAGTCAAAACAAGTTTGACCAATTTTGCCCTCAAAGTGTCTCACAAAGGTATCCTAGCCAGCTACCAACAACTCTATTACCTCTCTTCCTGAGTGAGAACCAAAGAGGCTCTGAACCATTTGGAAAAACTTTGTAAAGCTAAAGAGAGAGCATACCCCATATGCTCTGTAGTGCAGGTAGCTGGTGCATTACTATTTGCATGGCTATTGTAAGGAAAGCCCATGCTTGAAGGTTGAAAAATAACAGTGAATTGGGAGGGAAAGGAGCCAGGGCTTTGCAATTAAACCACGATCAATTCATTTGCTACATTGCTGCAAACTGTCACTTGGCCAATCATATGATCTTTGCTGGACCAGAATCAGCAGACAGTTTTACCGTTCTATTCAGTGAAAAGCATCACATTCCAAGCAATTATGCCTGGCTGGTCCCAGCTATAGTCTACAAATGACAAAGACCAAGACAAAAACTGCTCAAACGGTCCTTCTCTTCCTTCTGCTGGATGACTCCTTATTGCCATGAACCCCAAACTCTTACAGCTGAAGGCTGTTCTGTATTCCCTGGTCAGATATAGATTGTGTGGTTCCCAAAATTTTGTACTGCAGCCAGTACAGCTATCAAATACAGGCTGGGCCTAAAGTGTGGGTAGTAGCGAACATTAGAGAATATTTGTAACGAAGGCTTTATGTGTATTTCCTTGTTTGTTTGGCATGCCGCAGTATTAACCAAACAGTATCAACTGGCTACATGATAGAGTTGTTCAGAAAGGGGGAGGGGGATTGCTGCTCAGACAGCCAAATTGCCGCCCCAGAGTTTCATCTTTGCTGGAAAATCCAGAAATTGCAGTGGTGAAAACATTTTGCCTTTTTTCTCCTCCATCACCACCATAAACAGGGTCAATGATTAGCTCTGAATACAGTCGTTCTTAAAATAGATCTACTGAAACGAATGAGATGCAGGTTAGACCTAATTTAGCGATGTGGATATTTGTATAAATATAAATCTCGGTTAAAAGAAAAGGAAGACACAGAGTACTATATAACATGGAACAAGTGGTATGACTGGTTGGAGACTAGAAATAATAGAGGAGAATAAATATGGAAAGGTCAAAAGTGAAAATATGTGTATAATAATGTATAATAGTAATAATATGAATTATTCTTAGTAAGAAGTAGAATATGAAGGAAGAAAAATGTAAATAAGAAACAACGGGGCAATAAGGACAAATATTCTAAAGAAGAATAAGGGGGGAAATGTAAATAATAGAAGATTACCGTTACGTAATCGCTGTTAAAAAAAGGGGGAGGAGTATACAGTATACTGTGTGTGTATGTATGTTATGTTTTGCTTTACTTTGTTTTGTTGATTAAAAAAAAATAAATCTCAGTATCTAGATCTTATTCAGATAGTGGAATTTGCCAGAGTCAAAGAGAAAGTGAGTAAAACAGAAGAAGCAGGTCTTTGAGATAATAAATTTTCTTGGGATGGGCAAAGGGAAGATATATTTGTATGGTTTCAACAATCACAGGTCCAGTAATCCTTCAGCAGAGGAAAAGGTAAAAACAATATACAGGTATAAATAGGAACAGTGATCCCAGTGTCAGTGAGAACAAGTGTACCTGATAAGAAATACACACTTTATATATACATGAAAAAATATAGTTAATAACTATCTTTATACAGAGACCAAGTTTACATATCTGGATATAAATATAAATCATAGATAGATTGATACTATCTATATGGAGGAAGCCCACATTTCAAATTTCAACTGAGTGCTTTAATTTTTTATTTATCTTTTATTCTGCCTTTATTATTTTTTTATAAATAACTCAAGGTGGAGAACATCCATAATACTGCTTTGTCCTCCTATTTTTCTCACAACAACCATTCTCTGAGGACTAAGTGACTGGCCCACGGTCACCCAGCCGGCTTTTATTACTAAGGTGGGACTAGAACTCACGTCTCCTGGCTTCTAGCTGGTGCCTTAACAATTTCTATAGATTCCACTTAAAGAAACACCCACTGGAATGTTTGACAAGAATTGAGGTTTTCCCCCTTTCTCTCTAGAAAGATTAGGTCATTCAGTATCATTGATGTTTTTTGTGTCATCTCCATCTGGGACTTGGTAAATAGGGCAAGAACATGGCATGGACATGGGAAATGCCATTTCTTAACATGTGTTTGCATGTGCTTGGAAGGAACATTTGAAGAGAGAAGGAGAGAAGGACTGAGAAAAAAATGAGAACTATCAAGTATACATTTTTTATGAGCAGGAAACACTCAATATCTGAACAGATTAAAAGTTTTCAAATAATTCTTTTTCCAGTTTTAATGTGCTTATGAAAAGAATCATCTGAAAGAGATAAATGAGACCATCTATCTGTCCATCCATCCATCCAGATAACCATCTAAAGGCAGCTGAAAGAGCACGGGAGTGGGGGGGGGGCAGAATGGAACAACTCACTCACCCTGGGACAATTCAACAATTCAATTTCATTATTTAAAATCATTTAAAAAATATTTTAATTTTTGTCATTCACAGTTCATTCTGTTCCTCCTTTGGCATCCTTTCTTCAAAATTCTATTCCACCTTTTCTTCAATATTAGTGTGACTCTTGTCCCACGGTGAGTTGTTAATAATAATAATAATAATAATAATAATAATAAAGTTGGAAGGGACCTTGGAGGTCATCTAATCTTGGCCACGGCGAGTTGGTGGCAACAAGTTGACCGTGGCAAGTTGTCTCATAGCAAGTTGGTTGTGGTGAGTTGTGCACAAGCATATGGAAGGTGGGGCTCTTGAGCATCTTACATCTCTTTATGGGCTTGTTCTCATGTTCTCATGTCTCTCTTTTGCAACCAAACATCATCCAGTAAACATTTTTCTAGGAAAAATCCTCATCACGTGGCATTGATCTCATCCCAAGCCCATAGATGAGAGAGCTTCATCTTTCCTTTTTTAAAGACATGTTTTCCCACTTTTCCCAGCATACACAAACATATATATTAGCAAGACAGATAACATTATAAATATTAGCATTGCGATGTCTTTCTCTCTTTTTTCTAAGAGCCTGTCCATATTGGTTGCAGCACACTGAACTTGAGTCTTGAGGGATTTAAAACCATCGAACTTCATTTGCCAAACTTCCAACATATAAAGATATTCCTCGACTCACAGCCACAATTGAGTCCAAAATTTCACTTGTTAAGTGAGGCACTTGTTAAGTGAGGTTTTTTTGCCCCATGATACAACTTTTCTTGCCACAGCTGCTAAGTGAATCCCTGCAGTTGATAAGTTAGTAAGCCGGTTGTTAAGTGAATCCGTCTTCCCCATTGGCTTTGCTTGTCAGAAGGTCACAAAAGAGGATTGGTGACCCCGGGGACACTGCAATGGTCATAAATATGAACTAGTTGCCAAACTTCTGAATTTTGATTACATGATCACTGGGGGTTGCTGCAGAGGTCGTAACTTTGAAAAACGGCCATAAGTCACTCTTTTCAGTGCTGTTGTAATTTTGAATGGTCACTAAATGAACTGTTGTAAGTTGTAGACTTACCGTGCACTCAGCGTTGATTGTTATCCTGCTTTTACTTGATTTGTTAAGCCTTTGAATGGTGAGAAATGAAAACAAAAAGGGGATGAGGGTCAGTACTATGGAAGGAAATAAGGATAAAGGGGTGGTGGAGGAGATGAATGTTAGTAATGAGATAGTGGAAGGAATGATCCGGAAGAACCATAGAAGGAAGCGCAAGGAGAGTAATAAAGAAACATCTGGAACACTAATTAACCGGCCGGGACCGGTGACGCGGTCCATGAGCCGGGTGCAGATGCCGGCAAAACCCATTTAAGTCATCATTGTTTACTGGCTCCTTAGCCCTGATGATGTTTGGAGTTTCCAAACGAAAGCTTGGCAGCTTTTTTATTATTATTATTAAAAATTTTTAAGATTTTACAATAAAAACCCCTTCCCCAATCCCTCCCAACCCACCCCAAAACCCTCCCCCATTCTTCCCAGAGCTGAATACAGGCTTAACTAGAACTTAAAAGAAAAAAAGTTTTAAGCCCAAATAAACCTTAAGCAAATATAATTACACTCAATAAACAAATTGTAAAATACTTTAACTCCATTATATATAAAAAACAAGAAGAGAAAAAAAAGGGAAGATAAAAAAATAAAAAATTAAATAATAATAATAATTACACTTCTAGATAATATCTTAAACTTTAAATATAAATTATTCGAAAGCTAGATAATATTTTCTTATATCATACTTATATTGTATAAAATTTATCCATCTTTTCCACACCAAGAGATACTTCTCTTGCGATTGATCCTTCAAGAAAGCCGAAATTTTTGCCATTTCCGCTAAGTAAGAAACTTTAAAAAACCATTCTTGCAAAGTAGGCAAAGATTCCTTCTTCCAATATTGCCCTATTAACAACCTAGCTGCAGTAATTAAATTTAACATTAAAATAATCTCTTTGTCATCACAATCCGGAACAATACCCAACAAAAACAATTGTGGAGTAAATTTTATCCTTCTTTTAAAAATTCCTTGAATATTCCACCATATCTTAATCCAAAAAGCTTTTATACTTTTACATGACCACCAGATATGATAATAAGTAGCATCCAAGCAACCACATCTCCAACATTTAGGCTGCAGGTTTGAATACATACGAGACATTTTTTGCGGATCAAGGTACCATCTATAAAACATTTTATAAAAATTTTCCCGTAAATTTTGGGCTTGCGTGAATTTAACATTCCTCACCCAAATAATCTCCCATGTATCTAATAAGATCGGTTCATCAAAATTTTGTGCCCACTTAACCATACAATCTTTAACTAACTCTGCTTCTGAATCCAATTCCACCAAGACACCATAAATTCTTTTAATATGGGTTTGACTTTGATCTCTAATTTGTTTTAACAAATTCTCATCCTCTCTAAGCAAGCCCACATTATAATCTATCTTCCACCTTTCCAATAGTTGTTTATACTGAAACCATGAATAAATAATATTTTCTTGTGCTAATTCATCCGTAGATTTTAATTGCCAATTTTTACCATCCCACTTAAGTAATTGTGTATAAGAAATAGTATCCATCTTAACTCCTCTCCTTATTCCTTCTATTGCATGCCATGGAATAGCCCATAATGGAATTCTTGAATCACTTCTATAATATTTCTTCTAAACCCGAAGTAAAGAAGTTCTTAAGATATGAGATCTAAAAACCCTATCAACCTTTTTATTATAAATTAAATAGGCATGCCATCCAAAAAGTAAATCCCATCCCTCCAGAAGGAGTATATCTACATTTGTTAGGTTAACCCAATCACTGATTAATGTTAAGACCACAGCATCATAATACAATTTCAAATTCGGTACCTTAAGTCCACCTCTCTCTCGTATATCTTGTATAATTTTAAGTTTTACTCTTGGTTTTTTCCCTGCCCAGATAAATTTATTGATACCTTTCTGCCACTCATCTAAATCTGCTTCTTTCTTTAAAATAGGTATCATTTGAAATAAAAAAAGAAATTTTGGCAGAACATTCATTTTAATCGCTGCTATTCTCCCCAAGAGGGACAATTGCAGCTTTTTCCAATTGTCCAAATCCTTTTGTATTTTAACCCACAGCATTTCATAATTATTTTTATACAGTTTTGCATTGGAAGCAGATAAAATAACACCCAAATATTTTACCTTATTAACGACCTCAAAGCCTGTCAATCTAACCAAGGTCTCCTTATCCAAGTTGGTCATGTTCTTAGGCAATATTTTAGTCTTATTATTATTAATTTTAAAATGGCAGATCTTCAAGCAGTCTTCTCCAGGCTTTTGGATGAGGCAGATGGTAAAGCTCCTGACATGGAATGCTAATGGCCTTAATTCCCCTCAGAAGAGAAAGAAAATATTTCACTATTTGAAGCAACATAATAATGACATTATTTGTTTGCAGGAAACACATATTATCTCTAAGGATCAAAAATATTTAGTTAATGCTCGATTGGGATCTCACTTTGTATCTTTTGCTCTTGGGAAAAAAGGGGGTGTAGTTATCTATGTTAAGCAAAATTTATCAGCTTGTTTAGTAGATTCTGATCCTCAAGGGAGATATGTTATGATTGAAGTGGGATTGTATGGTAAGAAAATACTTATAGTAGGTTTGTATGCACCAAATCAACAACAGGAACAATTTTATAGCTTGCTACATCAAAAACTGATTTTACTGGATTATAGATCTGTTATATTAATGGGAGATTGGAATGGAGTTTTAGATACATATAGAGATAAAAAAGGACTTTCTACTTCTTTTAAACAGGCCAAATTACCTAAGGCCTTTTTTGATTTGAAAGAGGACTGGGAGTTGCGAGACTATTGGCGAGAACATAATTTGGAAGAGAGAGATTTCACCTTTTTTTCGGACAGACACCAATCTTTTTCAAGAATTGACTTTTTTCTGATCACAATGGATTTATATTTTAGGGTAAAGAATGTAAAGATATTTCCAAGGACATTGACAGATCATAGTCCAGTGTGGATGGAATTGGATACTGAAAAAGAGGAGAGGAGATCTTGGAGGTTGAATGAAAACTTGTTTAGACAAGAAATGAATGTTCAGAAACTTAAAGAGCACTTAAAGGAATATTTTGTTTTAAATATGCATAAGGGAACTTCAATGTCAATGGTATGGGATGCAAGTAAAGCTTACATGCGTGGGGTTTTGATACAAATGAATAAGGCTTATAGACAGAAACAGGTGCAGAAACGTAAGGAGTTGGAAGATGAGATTAAATTAAAAGAAAAAGTTTTAATTTCGAATCCTACAGATGAGAAGTTTAAGGAATCCATAAAATTGCTTAAATCGCAATTTAATATGTTAATGGCAGATCAGACTGCAACTAATTTATTGTATATGAAACATAACACATTTTGTAACGCTAATAAGCCAGGGAGATGGCTGGCTTATCAATTGCGAAAGAAACAGAAGTCGAGAATTATAGATAAAATAAATTATAATGGTAAATTGGTATTTCAGAAGGAATTGATTAAGAAATCCTTTTTAGATTATTATAAAAAATTATATAGCGGTAGGAAAGTACAGGTTTCAGATATAGATAAATATTTACAAGATGCTCATTTTCCTAAATTAACAGAAGATCAGAAACAAGAAATTAATGGATTGATTACTATAGAGGAAATGATGACAGCAATTAAAGAATTAAAGTTAGGTAAAGCACCTGGTACTGATGGATTGACATCAATTTATGATAAGACTTTGATAGATGAGTTGATAGAACCTCTAAGGGAACTTTTTAATAATATATTACAGGGTTTAGAGACCCCCTAGAGCTTTTATATCTTTGATCCCAAAAGAAGACCAAGATCTTACTCTACCAAAGAATTATAGACCTATATCTCTTTTGAATGCAGATTATAAGATTTTTTCGAAAATTTTAGCTAATAGATTTATGATTGTGTTGAATCAACTAATACATATGGATCAAACTGGCTTTATAACTGGAAGGTATATGAAAAATAATGTTAGACAAATTATTAACTTAATAGAATATCTGGATAAGAACAACCAAATCTCTGCAGGTTTGATATTTTTAGATGCTGAAAAAGCTTTTGATCAGTTAAATTGGCAATTTATGTTAAGATTGGTTGAGGAAATGAACTTTGAAGATAAAATTTTACAGGCTCTTCGAGCCATTTATCAAAAACAAACGGCACAACTTATAGTTAATGGAGGTTTATCAGAGGTATTCTCAATTGAAAAGGGGACCAGACAGGGTTGTCCATTGTCCCCATTGCTGTTTGTTTTAACTTTGGAAATTTTATTGACCAAATTCGGGAATCATCGAAAATAAAAGGAATAGAAATTAATAAAAAAGAATATAAACTAAGGGCTTTTGCAGATGAGCTTGGCAGCTTTTAGTAAAGTATATTTTTATATTCTCCTGGTGTTCGTATTTTATTCGTACCACAGACATGCCCAGGAGTCGTATTTTTATGCAAATTTTCCAGCATATATATATATATATATATATATATATATATATATATATATATATATATTCAAAAGATAAAAACGAGCACCAGGAGGTAAAACAATTAAATGTTTAATAAATAAATAACCTAGCTTTCGATGGCTATATTGCTGCCATCATCGTCAGGGTGTTAAAAGCCAGAGGGTGGGGGAGCTCGTTTATAAGCACAAACGCGCCTGCACACGGCTCATAGACCTCGTTATGGGGCCCGGTCGATTGATCCTTTCATCACTCATGTCAGAAGTATTTCTGAGTTCTAAGTTCTTGCAGCTGATTACTTCTCTGTTGCGTGGGCTCCTAGGCTGGGAGGCGAGCATTCCATGTCACTTCGCACCAGAGTAACCTGTGTAACTGCAGACCGATCCTGCGATGAAATCCCGGATCCGGCTATCTCCCTCCCCCGTGTCTGACGTATCACTCTCAGGGGGCATGCCACCCCATCCGTGCTCCCATCTTCCCCTATAGCCCCCAACCTGCCGCCCTTCCGTGCGTGGGATGCACAGCAGTTCGTTGTGATCT